>NC_133666.1:692224829-692231148 GCF_037893015.1 Macrotis lagotis
CACTTCCCTTGGCAGTGTCCTTTCCAAGGAGGTTCACATTGACAATGAGGTTGACACACCCATTGCCAGAGCCAGCTCAGCATTTGGGAGACTCCAAAAGAAAGTGTGGGAGATTAGAGGGATTCGACTGACTAGCAGACTGAAGGTCTACATAGCATCCAAGTGCATACTGGTCTGATTGGCCTCAGTTGGACACTCTGTCATTTATCTCAAACACTGTGATGTCATTTTGGTCTTCAATAACAAAGAACAAGAATCAATAGTCTCTGCCTCTCTGTCTCTGTCTCTGTCTCTCTCTGTCTCTCTGTCTCTCTGTCTCTCTCTCTCTCTCTCTCTCTCTCTCAGAGGTAAGATAGACAAACATCCCCATTTTACAAGGTAGGAAACTGAGTCTTGGTGACAAGAGCTTTGTGGCAACTGCCCAGCTGGTAAGCCTCAGGATTAGTTAGGGTTCACCCCAGGCCCCGCCTCGTTGGTCCAACACATCACCAAGCCCTTGTTTTTTCTGTAACTGGGGACTGCCAAGGGGGAGGCTGGAGGGAGGAGGGGCCCCAGGAGGCCGGGCAGCCCCAGACAGGAGGCAGTTCTCTCCCCTGCCCCCCCAACTCACATCTGGACGTCCAGCCTCGGGCCTCTCCTGGGACCCTCGGCCTCCTGGGTCAGCAGCAAAGACGAGGAAATGAAAAGATCTCTCCCTGGCCGCAACAGTCCAGTTGTGGTGGGGGGAGGGGGCAGCAAGGGGGTCATTTGGCTTCTCCCAGTGCAGCCCCTGCTCCCCCCAGGCCCTGGCCTGCCCCATCTCCCCTTCCCTCTAATAGAGAGCAGATATCACTAGCTAACCCTCAGATCTCAGCTGATCCCCACAGCCACTCTGGGAGGGAGCTACTATTATTACAGGGAAGGAAACTGAGGCACAGAGCCAAGACATGGCAGCACATTCACAATTCACAAATTTAGGTTTCCTACATCTCTTTTTCCCCTCCTCAAGCCCCCTCTTCTCCACTCCCCAGCCACATCAGCCAGCACCAGGGCTGCTCCCCGGGCTGGTCCCGGGGCCCACGGGAGCCCTGTCCTCAGGAAGGGTTCCCCACAGACTCCACCCCAGTTCTACTTTGGAGTGACCTTGTGGAAGCTCCCAGTGGGAGGGGCTGAGACCAATAGGGGCTTGGGACCAGGGAATTGGACCCTTTCCAGGCCTGGGCATTCCCCCCCCCATGAGCAGAGGTGACAAAGCTAGTCCTGGAGGGAGAAGTTGGGATCTGGGAGGCCTCGGGACCCTCGGGAGGGGGGAGTACATTGTACTGGGGAGGAAACCGAGGTAATGACTTGCTGGTCCTTGGCCTAAGCCCTTGTCCCCTCCCTGGTCCAGCAGGGTCCTCCGTCTCCACCCCTCCCCCTTCTTCCCAGTCCAATCCATGAAGCACCAGGTGATCCAGATGAGGGCAGACGTTCCCTCCTGCCAGCCAGGACTCTGAGACCCTCACCCACCCCACCCCACCTTCAGTCCTTCCTCTCTCGCCAAGCCTGGGGCCCTCTCAGGTACGCTTCCACCTGCTCCCCGCCCCCAGCTCATCCTGGGAAAGCAGCCAGATGTCAGCGGCAGCTGGCCCCAGGCAGGAGGCACACACCCCACCTTGGCCAGACGTACACCCCTGAAATGGAGCCGGCCCCCCCAGCCTCAGGATGGGGACCAAGAGACCTGGCTCTGATGGCAACTCTATAGCCTGCGTGACCTTTCCAATCTCAGTTTCCCCATCTGTAAAACGAGGGGTTTGGACTACCTGAACTCTGGGGCCCCTTCTAGTCCCAAACCTATATAATCTCTTGACGAGCTGGGTGACCTTGGGCCAGTCCCTTCCTTTCTTTGGGTCACATGGGGCTGTGACCCCACCCTCCACCTCCCTCTTTTGACCCAGGTCTCAGAAAGTTGCCCAAGGTCAGAGATTTGGGCTGGCAAAGCAGGATTCAAACCTGGGGCCTCAGATCCTCATGCTTCAAAGCAGGCCCCGTGCCAGGCCGAGGAGGGGGCAAGGGCGGGGCCCAGGGACGGCCTAATGATTGTTCCAGCTGAGCTGGACAATAGCCCTGGCCAAAGGCAGGCGGCCGGAAGGGAACTTATTAAGCCCCAGAGATGGAGCGATGCAGATAAAGACTCCGAAATCCACTTGCACTTGGGGAAAACATCCGGGCCGCGCAGCTGAGGGCCCCTGCGTGGGGCCGAGGGAGGCTGGTGAGCCCGAGCCTCCACCCTCGGAGGCCCCCTATCCCATGCAGGCTGCTCCCCTTTGCTGGCCTGGATCCCCAGGAGGAGCTCCTTCTCTTTTCCTCCTCCTCCTCCCCTCCCCCTCCTTCCTCACCTCTGAGGTTTCAAAGGAAAGAATTCCTGGTGGTTGAGCTCTCTCCCAGCTCTGATGCTCCCTGGTCCTGAGGTTCCTCCTCTGTACAATGTGGGGGTAACCCTTGGGGCCCTAGGTCAAGCCCACCTAAAGGTGTCCAATGACCTCAGGACCTAGAGACATCCAGCACCTGTGATGAAGAGACAACGGTGCCTGGGCACCAAGAAGTGTCCTCTGGGGAGGACACAGGGCCAGGCCTGGACTGGGGCCTTCAGGGAGGAGGCGGTTCTTCCTGTTAAGTCTGTCCTTGAAATTTTGGAGCCCCAGACAAGCCTCCAGTGAGCCTGCCCTAGTTTTGCTCCTGATGAATAATGTGGCACTTCCGACCCAACTGGGCCCTCACTTCTTTGTAAACCACAAAGGGCTTGAGGAACAGAAGCTGTTTGTCACTGGGGGGGGGGGGGAGTGCTGGCCGAGGGGCACTATTTTGTATTAAATTTTGTATTAAATATCTCTGACAAGGGAGGGATGGCAAAGAGCTACAGGGAACAGGCACAAGCATAGAAGGTCAATGGAGAAGTGGTCAGAAGAGATGAATAAACATGTGGAAGACAGGGCAGAGGGCCAGCCTCAGAATCAGGAGGTCCTGAGTTCAAGTCCAGACCCTGATGGGCTGTGTGACCCTAACAAACCCCACTTGCCCTCTCAGGACCCACAGCCAACTCTTTAGACTCTCAGAGAAGATGCCACTCTGCATCGGCTCCTCATCAGGAGTAGTCTGTGCCATTAAACTCACAGGTCTAGTCAAAAGGGAAAGAAACATTGCTCCAAACCACTAATAAATGTTTATTGATTGCTGATTAATAAGAGAAATGCAAAGTGAAACTGTTCTTTGGTTTCTCCATTAGATGGTAAGCTCCGTGAGGACAGGGACTATCTTTTGCCTCTTTTTGTATCTTCCAATGCCTGGTCTATGTTGCTGTTCAATTGTTTTTTCAGTCCAGTCTAACTCTTTGTGATTCCATTTGGGATTATCTCAGCAAAGATACCTGCTAATTCCTTCTCCAGTTCATTTTACAGATGAGGAAACTGAGGCAAAGAGGGTTAAGTGACTTGCCCAGGGTCACCCAACTAGGAAGTGTCTACCCAGGCTAGCTGCTTGGCTCATAGTAGGCACTTAAATGCTGATTCACCTCACACCCAGCAAACCGGCAAAAACGACAAAAGATGGGATGAGGCAGTGTTTGGGGAGGGGCTGCGGGAAGACTGGCATCTGATACGCGAGTTGGAATCCTACAACTTTGTGGAAAACAATTTGGGATTATTGCAAGAAAGGAACAGAAATAGATGTTCTTTAACCCAGAAACCCCACAGCTGGGAGACCAAAGATAGAAGGAAACGGCCCAACAGTCTTGGGAGTCTGAGAATGTAACAAAATCTTGAAACTGCACCGGAAGAAATGAGAAATGGGAGAAACCAGGGAGGATCACGTGAGCTGATACAGACAGAAATGAGCAGAACCAGGAAAACTTGGTGTGTATGTGTATGTGTAAGTGTCCATGTGACTGTGTGTGTGTGTGAGTGTGTGTTAAGTGTGCAAGTGAGTGTAAGTGCATGTGAGTGTGAATGTGTAAGCGTGTGTGTTAAGTGTGTGTGTGAGTGTATGTGAATGTGTGTAAGTGTGCATGTGAGTGTGTTGAGTGTGTGAGTAAGTGCATGTGAGTATGTAAGTGTGAATGTGTAAGTATGTGAATGTCTGTGAGTGTGCCTGTGAGTGTGAGTGTACATGCGAGGGTATGTGGATGTATGTGAGTGTGTGAGAGTGTAAGTGTAAATGTGAGTATGTGTGTAAGTGTGTGTATGTGAGTGTTAATCATGCGTGTGAGTGTGTGTAAGTGTGCGTGTGAGTGTTAAGCATGTATATGAGTATTAAGTGTGCATGTGAGTGTGTCTTTGTGTGTCTGGCACATGACCTGACCATGACAATGGAAAGAACCAAAAAAATCAGACTAGACTCTGTATATTTATAGTGCACAAGTTTGGCTGCTGAGAATGTTCCACCCTCTTGTCTTTGCAGAAAGAGGGGTCTACGGATGTGGAACACGGCATACACTGACAGTTCCCATCAATAGATTGGTTAGTTCTGCTGACCTGCTCTGTCTCTCTCTTTTCTGCTTCTCTCTCTCATTCTTTGTGACAACAAATGACTCTTTGTGGATAGGAGAGAGAAAGGGAGAGAGAGATTTTTAATGAAGGAATACCAAAAAACCTATCAATAAATGTCTCAACAGTCTCAAGTCATCAGGAACATGTTAAATAAATAGGGGCCAGGCACGGCTAGGTGCTGGGGGCCCAAACCTAAGCAAAAAGATGACCCTTGTCCTCAAGGAGTTTACAGTCAAAGGCAGAAAGGCAATCTGTAAAGGAGAGGTGGGGGCGAAGGTGGGGAAGGAAAGTGCCTATGGGGGCTGTTGGGGAATCTAGGAAGTCCAGAACGGTTGGCTGTGGCCCTTCTTCCAAATGGAAGTTCTGGGAGGAAATGGGGATGGGAAAAGGGGCCACAGGGGAGTCGAGGAAATAGTAGCCATCGATGCTGCCATCCTTAGTCCTCCAGTTCTCCCTGGTTCATCTACCCCTTTCTCTACTCTTCTTTCTCTTTCTTTTTCTAACCTGATCATCTCAGGGACCTGGCCACTTCTGGCCTTTCTAAAGGTTGTGGCATCATAGGGCAAATGTGGAATTTGGAGTCAGAAGGCATTTTCCTGTTTTAAATCTCCATTCTAAAACTCTCTACTTGGGTGACCCTGGGAAAATCCCTTTTCTTCTCCCTACCCCTGCCTCAGTTTACACTTCTGTAAAACCAGAGAGTTGGTTTAGATGACCTCTAAAGAACTTCATTGGCCAAAAACCATTTGATAATGGAATCCCCAAGATGAAGACAGGAAGAGAAGGGAGAGGGTGACAGCCAGGGCGAAGGGATGATTTTCCTAGAACACTTGAAAGAGAACATCTTTGTCCCTAGAGGAGGAAAAGGAAGGAAGAAAGCTACTGATGTGTTTCTGGCTTCCCCAGTCCTACAAGGCCTGGCCAGGACACACAGTCCAATCTGTGAGAAGCCTTGGTTGCCATCAAGGACCCCTGAGCTGAACCATAGTTCAACTGAGTCCTAATGGGGTGACATCTCTGTCCTCTTCACTGCCAACTCTGATGGCCTTGTCTCGGTCCTCACCCTTTCATTCTAGATACTCTTATCTGTGGACCCATCATTCCCCTCCAACCTGCATTCCAAATCCTACAGATCATGGAGGGGGAAAGACTGAGATGAGCCCTCCCTCTAGAATTCAAAGCATTCTGTGATGGACTGCCAACTGGTAAGACTTGTTCCCCAGGATTCTCAACTTTTGTTTAAATGGCTCCTGTGATCCTTATGGAAAATGCTGCTATCGTAGCTGGTATCAGGAGGGTAACTTCTGCAGAAATACAAACGGTGGGGCAGCTAGGTGGAGTAGTGGATAGAGCACCAGCCCTGGAATCAGGAGGACCTGAGTTCAAATTCGGCCTCAGACATTTAATCATTACCTAGCTGTGTGGCTTTGGGAAAGTCACTTAATCCCATTGCCTTGCAAAAACAGAAAGAAAGAAAGAAAGAAAGAAAGAAAGAAAGAAAGAAAGAAAGAAAGAAAGAAAGAAAGAAAGAAAGAAAGAAAGAAAGAAAGAAAGAAAGAAAGAAAGACAAAAAGAAAGAAAGAAAGAAAGAAAGAAAGAAAGAAAGAAAGAAAGAAAGAAAGAAAGAAAGAAAGAAAGAAAGAAAGAAAGAAAGAAATACAAACAGGAGCCAGCGCATTCCCATGGATGGTATGCCTTAAAGCAAAGATGAGAAAAAACGACTAACAGGACCTTGATGTGAACAAGGGAACAGAAATATCGGTGGAGTGACCAGCCGACATCCCCTGGTGAAAAGGCTCGATGATGGTTTGTCAAAT
>NC_133666.1:692232652-692240152 GCF_037893015.1 Macrotis lagotis
CCCAAAGATGCAGCTTCTCCAGGTTTTCTTCTTGGGCTCTCCTTAGGGGTGATAGGAACAACAGGACTTGGGAGTCCGGCTTCCCTCTCCCCCATCTTCAATTTGGACACTGTCCTCAAGAGTTTAGGGAAAAGAATGGTTCAGTGGAGAAGGCCAGGAGGCCAGAAGACTAAATTCTGTTCTTCTTTTGACTATCCAGATTTCCTTGGGTAAGGCTTGGTTTTTCTGAGCCTCACTTCCCCATCTGTAAAACAAAAGGGTTGGTTCTAGCTAGGTTGTCTCTGAGGGCTCGTTCTGATTCAGGCCTACCCCCTTACCCACTGAGGACAGGTGAGAATCCATTCTGGGAAAGCCCATGGCCTGAGTCCAGATGGAAATGGGCCTAAGAATATCCCCTCCCCAGAGTAGAAGGAGGATGAATGAGATCACATCCAGCTGGCCCTTGAAGTACCTACCTCCAAGGAGGCCAGGGACATTCCAGGTGGGGTGAAGGGAGTGGCGCAGAGTTGACCCACATCCTCCTAGCAACGGGGACCAACTCCAAGCTTCCTCTTCCAGGGAGTCTACCCCACAGAGACCCTACAGTTCAGAGCTGTGAGCCGTCCTGGTCACTTGCGTATGGTCCACATGGGTACCTCTCTACTGGTATATCTTAAGGCTATGTCCATTCTTCTTTCCACTCCCTATCTGGTCATTGGATTGAAGTCTAAGTCTGGAGTCAGAGAGATCTGAAATCAAAACCAGTCTCAGACACTAGCTGTGTAACCCTGGGAAAGCCATTTTACCCAGTTTGCCTCAGTTTCCTCATCTGTAAAATAAGATGGAGAAGGAAATGGCCAAACCATTCCAGTATCTTTGCCAAGAAAATGCCAAATGGAATCATAGCTAATGAACAACAAAAATGCCCCTGGATTGGAGGAACTGCTGTGCCTATTTGCCATTGGAGTCACCATCTTTGCTAAAGAACTAAGTCGACAAGCAATGATAATACCTAGCATTTGGAAAGTCTGCAAAACACTTTACAAATATCTCATTTTATCCTCACAACAACCCAAAGGTAGGCGCTATTATTCTTTATTTTATTATCATTGTTATTATTATGTCCATTTTACAGATGAGGAAAGAGAAGCAGACAAAATTCAAGTGACTTGCCCAGAGTTAGTAAGTGTGAGCCGAGATTTGAATTCAGGTTTTCCTGGCCCCAAAGCCAGCATTCTGCTATACCATCTATAAGGAGAAACACACTACTAGAAGAATAGTCACCTCCGGGGTTACCCCTAGAACCTTGGAAGTAGTTGTATCTGCCCCTTGGGGACTAACCTCTAGTACCAGTGGGAGTTGAGGGGAGTGAACTGGGGGGGGGTGATAGAAGAATCTAATGAGTGAGTGAACCGATGAACAAATCCATAAATAGCATATGAAGGACTTGATGAGTGACTATGAAATGAATACAAGAGAAAGGCTCCTGTTGACAAGCAGACTGTAAGCTCCTTAAGGGCAGGGGTCATCCTTGGCCTCTGTTCTTAGCACAGTGTCTGGCTCATGGTATTTACTGATTGACTGCCAGGCTGCAAAGAGCTAATGGTTCAATTTTCAGTGTAAACATGTAGACGTCAAAAACTGGCAAATACTACAAGTCAGAGCTGGTTTATTCTTTTTTTTTTTTTTTGCAAGGCAAACAGGGTTAAGTGGCTTGCCCAAGGCCACACAGCTAGGTCATTATTAAGTGTCTGAGACCGGATTCGAACCCAGGTACTCCTGACTCCAAGGCCCGTGCTTTATCCACTATGCCACCTAGCCGCCCTTGAGCTGGTTTAATTCTTGATAGTCTAGACTTAAAAAAATGTTGGGGAAACTGTTACTAAGGCAAATTAAACTTGAAAACTGGGGTATGTATTTTTCTATGTCAGAGAACCGGTTGTTAAACATATACATCCCTGGGACGCAGGCCGCCATAGTTGGAGATCTCTGTCTCTTCTTCCTTCACTGAAGCCATCCAAGCACCCCGCATTATATGATTCCCCACACCCAGTGATCTTTTCAAAGAGGAAAAGCCACCTCTAGGGTAAGGTTGGTGGAGGGAAGTTGAAGGAAATAGCCTGAGAGGCAGTGTGAATGCCTATAGATGAGCCCTGAGGCTATAGCCATATCTGGTTCTTGGTATTTGGTCTAGTTCCTTCTCTCCTAGAGAGAGGTGACCAAGAAAAACCAAAGCAGAGAACCAGACCCTGAACCCCAGAACGAAACCTTAGCAGACCTTGGGTCAGACCCCAGGGGTTCTGGCTGCCCACAAAGACCAGGATGGGGGGAGAGGAGGGGGAGTCATGGAAGTCAAAGGTACTGGAGAAGAAGAGCAGGGGCCCTTGGGAGAGAAAGGGCCCAAGATGTAGAATCAAATTCAAGCTCTGCCATATATAATTTTTTAAATTGTTAATTTATTTTATTTTTCCAATTACATGTTATGAAAGTTTTTCAACATTCATCCACATGTATATGCATATTTTTAAGTTATATAATTTCTTTCCACCCTCCCTTCCCACTCCCCTCCCCTCAGTGGCAAACAGTCAGATGAATATTGTATTTATACACAAATTAGTCATTTTCATAGAAGGAATTAGGATTAAAGGAAAAGAAAGAAAACCATGAGATAGAAAAATATATGAAAATTTTTAAAAAATGAATGCAGTGTTCATTCAGATTCTGAAGGGTTTTTGTTTTGTTTCATTTTTCTTCCTCTGGATGGGTGTAGCATCATCCATAGTTGGTCTCCTTGAACTGCTGAGAGGAGCCGCATCCATCAAGGTTGATCAGCTCACGATGTTGTGGTTAATGTGGACAATGTTCTCTTGGTTCTGTTCCTTTCGCTCAGCATCAGATCCTGTAACTCATTCCATGCTTCTCTAGTCTGACCATTCGTGGTTTCTTATAGAACAATAATACTCCAAGGGTATAATCAATTTTATTGCTCTTTAGGCAGTTTCATACTGCTCTCCAGAATGGTTGGATCAGGTCACAACTCCACCAAAAATGCATTAATGTCTAGACTACCAAGAATAAACCAACTCTGACTTGTAGTGTTTGCCAATTTTTGACGTCTACATGTTTACACTGAAAATTGAACCATTAGCTCTCTGCAGCCTGGCAGTCAATCAGTAAATATCATGAGCCAGACACTGTGCTAAGAACAGAGGCCCTCAAGGAGCTTACAGTCTAATGGTCCACCTCTGCTTGTCAACAGGAGCCTTTCTCTTTTATTTTTTTTTTCTAAATTAAAGGTAACAGTCTTTGGTCTTTGTTCAAACTCCACAGTTGTTTCTCTGGATACAGATGGTATTCTCCATTGCAGACAGCCAAAATTGTGCCTGCTTGCTGCACTGATCTAATGAGCAAGTCCATCAAGGTTGAACATTGCCCCCATGTTGCTGTTAGGATGGACAGTGTTCTTCTGGTTCTGCTCATCTCACTCAGCATCAGTTCCCGCAAATCCCTCCAGGCTTCCCTGAATTCCCATCCCTCCTGGTTTGTTTTTTTTTCTTTTTCATTAATATGACCTTTATTTATACATTACTAAATTATTGTTTAAGAGTAAATATAATATCCCCTCCCCCTAAAACATATAGATCCTCATGCGAAATAAAGTAAAAGAGAAAAAAATGTGTTCCAGTCTGTTCTGATTACATACATTCTTTATCATAAGTTCATCACAGAAGTTACTTCCATATTTTCCCACAGTTGCTGTGGCTGATTGTAATTCCCTCCATCCATTCCTCCCCACTACCATATATTTTCTCTCTCCTTTCACTCTGTCCTTCTACTAAAATGTGCTGTGGGGCGGCTGAGTGGTGCGGTGGATAGAGCACCAGCCCTGGGGCCAGGAGGCCCTGAGCCCAAATCCCACCCCAGAGACCCAGCAACCACCCGGCCCCATGGTCCTGGACAGGCCACCCAATCCCAGCCCCTTGCAAAAAGTAAAAAAGAAAATGTGTTATATCTGACATTCTCTCCTACAAGCTACCCTCTCCTCCATCACCCAATCCCTGCCTTCCCCATCCCCCTCCTCTCCTTTTTACTCTCGATGTCTATACCCTATTGAGTGTGTATGTCGTTTCCTCTCTGAGCCATAAGAGTGAAGGTTCCCTCATTCCCCCTCGTCTTCCCCCTTCCATATCATTGCAAAATGAGATATCTTGGCCTATTCCCCCTCTCCTTTTTCTTTCTCTCATTACATTTCCCTTTTTTCTATTGACTCCATTTTTACACCACAATATATCTTCAAATTCAGCTTTCTCCTGTGCTTCAACTATAAAAGCTCCCTCTACCTGCTCTATTAACTGAGGAGGTCCATATGAGTATTCGCATTGTCATTTTTCTATGCAGGAATACATGCAGTTCATCATCATTAAGTCCCTCATATTTCCCCCCTCTCCTCCAATCTCCATGCTTCACCCAAGTCCTGTATCTGAAGATCAAACCTTCTATTCAGCTCTGGCCATTCCAACAGGAACATTTGAAATTCCCCTGGTTCACTGAAAGTCCATCTTTGCCCCTGGAAGAGGATGTTCAGTTCTGCAGATTCTCGGTTGCATTCAGAGCTCCTTTGAGAAGGTTGCATTTTCAAGTTCTGCGTGTATTTCTGGGGCTTGTGTTCTGTTCCCCCACTTAATGATGGCCATGTCACTCTTTAAACTCTGCCCTTCCATGGCCTAGATCAGGGTCCTTACACTTGGGTGAAGGGCAGGAGGAAGGGACTCCCATCTCTTTTTAACACATGAGGATACTGAGGCCCAGAGAAGGCAAGAGCTTGAGCCAAGGTCACACAGCAAGGGTTTGAAGCACATCTCAGACTGCCAGCCTGGGGTCCTTCCCAGGATAAAGTGGGAGCATCCCTGGGAGGATGAAGAAGGGCCTCCAGGCCAGAGATAGGCCTGATTCTGATCTGAGTGAAGGGCAGATGGTGATTCAGAAAGATGCTTCCCTGGGGAAGGGCTGGGCCTCGGTTGATCTCATGCCCTGGTTTCCTCTCCCACCCAGATGCCCATGTCAAGAGCTGCTTGGCAGCTATGGGACTGATCCAGGATAAAGAGGCCAGGGCAAGGACGGGTCAGCACAAGCCACCGGCCTCACACATCCCTCCAGGAGCCCTTCCCTTGGCTGGCCCCCATTTCCTCTCCTTGGGGCCCAGGTGGGGTCAGACAGAAGGGTCACCTGAAGGGAAGCATCTTTGCGGGGGCTTCCTCCCAGCTGGGTTGTGTGTCCCTCCTTGGCAGCTAAGGAGGGAAGGGGCCTGAGGGGGAGCCTCCAGGAGCCCACTTCTGGCTCGATCTTGGTCCAGGGTGGCCCCTCTGCCCTGTCATTGGCCTGGAACAGTTGACAGAGCATGAATCCAGCCGGGGGAGTCTGGGACAAAGGAGGAACCATAACCTACCGGCCCTGGGGCTCCCCCAGCCCCAGCAGGATGGAGGAAGGAAGCCTCCTGGGACCCTGTGGCTGGGTGCTAAGCTTTGGGGAGGGGGAGATGGCAACAGGGAGTCAATGAGACAATAACAGCTGGCAGCGATGGAATGCTTAAGTGGGCCCTGTCGCTCCAGACGACCCTGTGAGGTAGAGGCCATTCTTATTCCCTTTTGACAAAGGAAGAAACTGAGGCTCAGAGAGTTACCCAGGGACCCATAGCCAACAAGTGTCAGGTGGGATTTCTCCATCGAAGCTGAGCCATTGGGCCAGGGCTGGACATCAGGAGAGCTGGGGCCCAGGCAAAGTCCAACTCATTATTTTACAGATGAGGAAACTGAGGCAGGTGCCCAAGGGCTGAGATCTAGGACCTAGAATTGTTGTTGCCTGGATCACATCTAACAATGGCTGCTTATTGTTCAGTCCCGTCCAACTCTTTATGACCCGACCCCACTGGGGTTTTCTTGGTTTGCTATTCTTTCTCCAGCTCATTTTACAAATGAGGAAATTGAGTCCAACAGGGTGAAGTGACTTGTCCAGGGTCTCACAGCTAGGAAGTGTGGCCACATTTGAATTGGGGTCTCCAGACTCCAGGTCTGGGGCTCTATCCACTATGGTGCCACCTAGTGGCCCACAATCTTAAGTCCGGGGAACAACAAATAAGTCATCTTGGCCAGAAGTGAGGACCTAGAATGTATGATCTTTCTCATCTCTCTGAGCAGCTTCACACCTAGGGGCCTCCATGGAGCAGAGAGCCCCAAGCCTGGAGTCAGAGTCTCTCTAGTTGAGTGTCCCTGGGCCAGTTACTTCAACCTGTTTGCCTCAGTTTCCTCATCTGTAAAATGAACTGTAAAAAGAGCAATTTCTCTGCCAAGAAAACCCCAAATGGGGTCTCAAAAAAGCAGGATACATTAGCAGACATTGTTGGGCACGATCCCAGAAAATCTAGGTTCGGTTCTGTGGACCCTCAGTGATACAACCCGCACCCAAGACAAGGCCGTATTAGAGACCTGATAAACAACAGATAGATGTCTCTGCTGACTGGGGACGGGCAAGGACGACAGATGTGGTTGCAGGAAGTAGCTGAGCTGAGGAGTTGGAGGTCCTAAGTTCAGCCCCCATCCAGATAATCATCATCTCCTCCTGATCCTCTCTTCTTGTGAGGTTTCTGGGACACCCCTCTCTTCTGGCTCTTCCACTCCTCTGCCTTGTTGCTGGTCACACTCACTGACTGAGGGTGCTCCCTCAGGCTCTGTCCTAGGTGGTCACACCAGCTCTCATGGTTTCAATTATCTGTACTGATAATTCTCAGATTGATTTATCTAACCCTAACCTCTCTGCTGATCTTCAGTCAACGTGGCACCTCCGGGATCAAAGAGAACGTTTTCAATCTGGCCTCATAACTTGGTTCCCTTCCTTCCTTCCCAGTCTTGGATACCTAAGTCCCCCTCCCCATGTTCTAGGCATGTGATCACACCAGTCTCCTAGGTGATCCTCAAGCAAGACATTCCATCCCTTTATGTTGGGCATTTTCACTGGCTCTCCCCAATGCATAGAACTCTCTCCATCCCTTCCACCTCTGAAACTCTTGGTTCCTTCAGCTACTCAAGCCTTCCCTCTGAGATACCTTCCAAAACAAAGATAGGTGATGGATGGAAGGATCCCTTCCATAACAATGATGGTTGGTTGGTTCTTGTCCTTCGTTATTGAAGACCCCCCAAAGGACATCATCATGTTTGGCAGAGATAGGGAGTTCCCTCATCCAGGGATGTCCTGTTGAGGTTGGAAGACCCTACCATGCTGAGGCTCAGTTTGATCATGTTAAATGGATTGGACTAAGATGTCTACTTCTCTGGAAGCCTCTGTTTCCCCCTGTGTAAGTGTAGTAAGTAAGGAGTGTAAGAGCCAACTCCGGGGAAGATAATAGTATTATAGAGCTCCTGCTGTTCTTTTTACAAATACCTCACATAGTTCTCACAAGTCTGTGAAGATGGCATTACCCTCATTATACAGTTGAGGAAACTGAGGCAACAAAAAAGGTCAAGTGAC